>NC_051861.1:21297965-21312661 GCF_015732765.1 Culex quinquefasciatus | reverse complement strand
TTTAAGAATTTAAGAATTTAAGAATCTAAGAATTAAGAATCTAAGAATTTTAAGAATTCTAAGAATTTAAGAATTTAAGAATTTAAGAATTTAAGAATTTAAGAATTTAAGAATTTAAGAATTTAAGAATTTAAGAATTAAGAATTCAAGAATTTAAGAATTTAGAACTTAAGAATTTAAGAATTTAAGAATTTAAGAATTTAAGAATTTAAGAATTCTAAGAATTTAAGAATTTCAAGAATTTAAGAATTTAAGAATTTAATAAGAATTTAAGAATTTAAGAATTTTAAGAATTTAAGAATTCCAAGAATTTAAGAATTAAGAATTAAAGAATTCTAAGAATTTCAAGAATTTAAGAATTTAAGAATTTAAGAATTTAAGAATTTACACTTAAGAATTTAAGAATTTAAGAATTTAAGAATTTAAGAATTTAAGAATTTAAGAATTTAAGAATTCTAAGAATCTTAAGAATTTAAGAATTTAAGAATTTAAGAATTTAAGAATTTTAAGAATTTAGAATTTAAGAATTTAAGAATTTAAGAATTTAAGAATTTAAGAATTTAAGAATTTAAGAATCTAAGAATTTAGAATTTAAGAATTTAAGAATTTAAGAATTTAAGAATTTAAGAAGAATTTAAGAATTTAAGAATTTAAGAATTTAAGAATTAAGTTAACAAGAATTAAGAATTTAAGAATTTAAGAATTCTAAGAATTCTAAGAATTTAAGAATTCAAGAATTTAAGAATTTAAGAATTTAAGAATTCAAGAACTTAAGAATTTTAAGAATTTAAGAATTTAAGAATCCAAGAATTTAAGAATCCCAAGAATTTAAGAATTTAAGAATTTAAGTAAGAATTTAAGAACTTCAAGAATCCCAAGAACTCAAGAACTCCAAGAAACTCCAAAGAACTCCAAGAACTCAAGAACTCAAGAACTAAGTCTCAAGAAAATCTAAGAACTCAAGAATCAATAAATCCCAAGAACTCAATAAACTCAAGAACTCAAGAATCTCAAGAATCTAAAGAACTTAAGAATCTATAAAATCCTAAGAATCCTTAAGAACTCAAGAACTCAAGAATTCAAGAATTTAAGAATTTAAGAATTTCAAGAACTCTTAAGAATTTAAGAATTTTTAAGAATTTAAGAATTTAAGAATTTAAGAATTTTGGTTTAATTTTTAAGAATTTAAGAATTTAAGAATTTAAGAATAAGAATTTAAGAATTTAAGAATTTAAGAATTTAAGAATTTAAGAATTTAAGAATTTAAGAATTTAAGAATTTAAGAATTTCTTAAGAATTTAAGAATTTAAGAATTTAAGAATTTAAGAATTTAAGAATTTAAGAATTTAAGAATTTAAGAATTTAAGAATTTAAGAATTAAGAATCCTAAGAATTTAAGAATTTAAGAATTTAAGAATTTAAGAATTTAAGAATTTAAGAATTTAAAATTTAATTTAAGAATTTAAGAATTTAAGAATTTAAGAACTTCAAGAATTTAAGAATTTAAGAATTTAAGAATTTAAGAATTTAAGAATTTAAGAATTTAAGAATTTAAGAATTTAAGAATTTAAGAATTTTAAGAATTTAAGAATTTAATTTAAGAATTCTAAGAATTTGGAATTCTAAGAATTTAAGAATTTAAGAATTAAGAATTTAAGAATTTAAGAATTTAGAATTTCAAGAATTTAAGAATTAAGAATTTAAGAATTTAAGAATTCTAAGAATCTCAAGAATTTAAGAATCTAAGAATTCTAAGAATTTAAGAATTTAAGAATTTAAGAATTTAAGAATTTAAGAATTTAAGAATTCTAAGAATTTTAAGAATTTAAGAATTTAAGAATTTAAGAATTTAAGAATTTAAGAATTTAAGAATTTAAGAATTTAAGAATTTAAGAATCTAAGAATTTAAGAATTTAAGAATTTAAGAATTTAAGAATTTAAGAATTTAAGAATTTAAGAATTTAAGAATTTAAGAATTTAAGAATTAAGAATTTAAGAATCTAAGAATTTAAGAATTTAAGAATTAAGAATTTAAGAATTTAAGAATTTAAGAATTTGAAGAATTAAGAATTTAAGAATTTAAGAATTTAAGAATTTAAGAATTTAAGAATTTAAGAATTTAAGAATTTAAGAATTTAAGAATTTAAGAATTTAAGAACAGAATTCTAAGAATTTAAGAATTAAGAATTTAAGAATTTAAGAATTTAAGAATTAAGAATCAAGAATCTCAAGAATTTAAGAATTTAAGAACTTAAGAATTAAGAATTTAAGAATTTAAGAATCCAAGAATCTAAGAATTTAAGAATCCTAAGAATTTAAGAATCCTTAAGAATCTCCAAGAATCCTAAGAACTTCAAGAATTTAAGAATTTAAGAATTCAAGAATTAAGAATCTAAGAATCCTTAAGAATTTAAGAATCCTTAAGAATTTAAGAATTTAAGAACTTCCAAGAATCCCAAGAATCCTAAGAATTTAAGAATTTAAGAATTTAAGAATCTAAGAATTCTAAGAATTTAAGAATCTCAAGAATTTAAGAATTTAAGAATTTAAGAATTTAAGAATTTAAGAATTTAAGAATTTAAGAATCTTAAGAATTAATTCAAGAATTTAAGAATAAGAAATTTAAGAATTTAAGAACTTAAGAATCTAAGAATTAAGAATTAAGAATTTAAGAATTTAAGAATTTAAGAATTTAAGAATCCTAAGAATTTAAGAATTTAAGAATCCTAAGAATTTAAGAACTTCAAGAATTTAAGAATCTCTAAGAATTTAAGAATTTCCAAGAATCTCCAAGAATCAAGAATCTTTAAGAATTTAAGAATTTAAGAATCAAGAATCTCAAGAATCCTAAGAATCTAAGAATTTAAGAATTTAAGAATCTAAGAACTTCAAGAATCTAAGAATCAGTTAAGAATTTAAGAATTTAAGAATTTAAGAATTTAAGAATTTAAGAATTTAAGAATTTAAGAATTTAAGAATTTAAGAATTTAAGAATTTAAGAATTTAAGAATTTAAGAACAAGAATCTTAAGAATTAAGAATCTAAGAACTCAAGAACCCAAGAACTCAAGAACTCAAGAACTAAGAACTCCAAGAATTCAAGAACCTAAGAACCTAAGAACCCAAGAACTCCAAAATCCCAAGAATCCAAGAACTTAAGAAACTTAAGAACTTAAGAACTTAAGAACTCAAGAACTCAAGAATTTAAGAATTTAAGAATTTAAGAATTTAAGAATTTAAGAATTTAAGAATTTAAGAATTTAAGAATTTAAGAATTTAAGAATTTAAGAATTAAGAATTTAAGAATTTAAGAATTTAAGAATTTAAGAATTTAAGAATTTAAGAATTTAAGAATTTAAGAATTTAAGAATTTAAGAATTTAAGAATTTAAGAATTTAAGAATTTAAGAATTTAAGAATTTAAGAATTTAAGAATTTAAGAATTTAAGAATTTAAGAATTTAAGAATTTAAGAATTTAAGAATTTAAGAATTTAAGAATTTAAGAATTTAAGAATTTAAGAATTTAAATTTAAGAATTTAAGAATTTAAGAATTTAAGAATTTAAGAATTTAAGAATTTAAGAATTTAAGAATTTAACTAAGAATTTAAGAATTTAAGAATTTAAGAATTTAAGAATTTAAGAATTTAAGAATTTAAGAATTTAAGAATTTAAGAATTTAAGAATTTAAGAATTTAAGAATTTAAGAATTTAAGAATTTAAGAATTTAAGAATTTAAGAATTTAAGAATTTAAGAATTTAAGAATTTAAACAAGAATTTAAGAATTTAAGAATTTAAGAATTTAAGAATTTAAGAATTTAAGAATTTAAGAATTTAATTTAAGAATTTAAGAATTTAAGAATTTAAGAATTTAAGAATTTAAGAATTTAAGAATTTAAGAATTTAAGAATTTAAGAATTTAAGAATTTAAGAATTTAAGAATTTAAGAATTTAAGAATTTAAGAATTTAAGAATTTAAGAATTTAAGAATTTAAGAATTTAAGAATTTAAGAATTTAAGAATTTAAGAATTTAAGAATTTAAGAATTTAAGAATTTAAGAATTTAAGAATTTAAGAATTAGATCGGAAGAGCGTCATGTAGGGAAAGAATTTAAGAATTTAAGAATTTAAGAATTTAAGAATTTAAGAATTTAAGAATTTAAGAATTTAAGAAATTAAGAATTTAAGAATTTAAGAATTTAAGAATTTAAGAATTTAAGAATTTAAGAATTTAAGAATTTAAGAATTTAAGAATTTAAGAATTTAAGAATTTAAGAATTTAAGAATTTAAGAATTTAAGAATTTAAGAATTTAAGAATTTAAGAATTTAATTTAAGAATTTAAGAATTTAAGAATTTAAGAATTTAAGAATTTAAGAATTTAAGAATTTAAGAATTTAAGAATTTAAGAATTTAAGAATTTAAGAATTTAAGAATTTAAGAATTTAAGAATTTAAGAATTTAATTTAAGAATTTAAGAATTTAAGAATTTAAGAATTTAAGAATTTAAGAATTTAAGAATTTAAGAATTTAAGAATTTAAGAATTTAAGAATTTAAGAATTTAAGAATTTAAGAATTTAAGAATTTAAGAATTTAAGAATTTAAGAATTTAAGAATTTAAGAATTTAAGAATTTAATTTAAGAATTTAAGAATTTAAGAATTTAGAATTTAAGAATTTAAGAATTTAAGAATTTAAGAATTTAAGAATTTAAGAATTTAAGAATTTAAGAATTTAAGAATTTAAGAATTTAAGAATTTAAGAATTTAAGAATTTAAGAATTTAAGAATTTAAGAATTTAAGAATTTAAGAATTTAAGAATTTAAGAATTTAAGAATTTAAGAATTTAAGAATTTAAGAATTTAAGAATTTAAGAATTTAAGAATTTAAGAATTTAAGAATTTAAGAATTTAAGAATTTAAGAATTTAAGAATTTAAGAATTTAATTTAAGAATTTAAGAATTTAAGAATTTAAGAATTTAAATTTAAGAATTTAAGAATTTAAGAATTTAAGAATTTAAGAATTTAAGAATTTAAGAATTTAAGAATTTAAGAATTTAAGAATTTAAGAATTTAAGAATTTAAGAATTTAAGAATTTAAGAATTTAAGAATTTAAGAATTTAAGAATTTAAGAATTTAAGAATCAATTTAAGAATTTAAGAATTTAAGAATTTAAGAATTTAAGAATTTAAGAATTTAAGAATTTAAGAATTTAAGAATTTAAGAATTTAAGAATTTAAGAATTTAAGAATTTAAGAATTTAAGAATTTAAGAATTTAAGAATTTAAGAATTTAAGAATTTAAGAATTTAAGAATTTAAGAATTTAAGAATTTAAGAATTTAAGAATTTAAGAATTTAAGAATTTAAGAATTTAAGAATTTAAGAATTTAAGAATTTAAGAATTTAAGAATTTAAGAATTTAAGAATTTAAGAATTTAAGAATTTAAGAATTTAAGAATTTAAGAATTTAAGAATTTAAGAATTTAAGAATTTAAGAATTTAAGAATTTAAGAATTTAAGAATTTAAGAATTTAAGAATTTAAGAATTTAAGAATTTAAGAATTTAAGAATTTAAGAATTTAAGAATTTAAGAATTTAAGAATTTAAGAATTTAAGAATTTAAGAATTTAAGAATTTAAGAATTTAAGAATTTAAGAATTTAAGAATTTAAGAATTTAAGAATTTAAGAATTTAAGAATTTAAGAATTTAAGAATTTAAGAATTTAAGAATTTAAGAATTTAAGAATTTAAGAATTTAAGAATTTAAGAATTTAAGAATTTAAGAATTTAAGAATTTAAGAATTTAAGAATTTAAGAATTTAAGAATTTAAGAATTTAAGAATTTAAGAATTTAAGAATTTAAGAATTTAAGAATTTAAGAATTTAAGAATTTAAGAATTTAAGAATTTAAGAATTTAAGAATTTAAGAATTTAAGAATTTAAGAATTTAAGAATTTAAGAATTTAAGAATTTAAGAATTTAAGAATTTAAGAATTTAAGAATTTAAGAATTTAAGAATTTAAGAATTTAAGAATTTAAGAATTTAAGAATTTAAGAATTTAAGAATTTAAGAATTTAAGAATTTAAGAATTTAAGAATTTAAGAATTTAAGAATTTAAGAATTTAAGAATTTAAGAATTTAAGAATTTAAGAATTTAAGAATTTAAGAATTTAAGAATTTAAGAATTTAAGAATTTAAGAATTTAAGAATTTAAGAATTTAAGAATTTAAGAATTTAAGAATTTAAGAATTTAAGAATTTAAGAATTTAAGAATTTAAGAATTTAAGAATTTAAGAATTTAAGAATTTAAGAATTTAAGAATTTAAGAATTTAAGAATTTAAGAATTTAAGAATTTAAGAATTTAAGAATTTAAGAATTTAAGAATTTAAGAATTTAAGAATTTAAGAATTTAAGAATTTAAGAATTTAAGAATTTAAGAATTTAAGAATTTAAGAATTTAAGAATTTAAGAATTTAAGAATTTAAGAATTTAAGAATTTAAGAATTTAAGAATTTAAGAATTTAAGAATTTAAGAATTTAAGAATTTAAGAATTTAAGAATTCTAAGAATTTAAGAATTTAAGAATTTAAGAATTTAAGAATTTAAGAATTTAAGAATTTAAGAATTTAAGAATTTAAGAATTTAAGAATTTAAGAATTTAAGAATTTAAGAATTTAAGAATTTAAGAATTTAAGAATTTAAGAATTTAAGAATTTAAGAATTTAAGAATTTAAGAATTTAAGAATTTAAGAATTTAAGAATTTAAGAATTTAAGAATTTAAGAATTTAAGAATTTAAGAATTTAAGAATTTAAGAATTTAAGAATTTAAGAATTTAAGAATTTAAGAATTTAAGAATTTAAGAATTTAAGAATTTAAGAATTTAAGAATTTAAGAATTTAAGAATTTAAGAATTTAAGAATTTAAGAATTTAAGAATTTAAGAATTTAAGAATTTAAGAATTTAAGAATTTAAGAATTTAAGAATTTAAGAATTTAAGAATTTAAGAATTTAAGAATTTAAGAATTTAAGAATTTAAGAATTTAAGAATTTAAGAATTTAAGAATTTAAGAATTTAAGAATTTAAGAATTTAAGAATTTAAGAATTTAAGAATTTAAGAATTTAAGAATTTAAGAATTTAAGAATTTAAGAATTTAAGAATTTAAGAATTTAAGAATTTAAGAATTTAAGAATTTAAGAATTTAAGAATTTAAGAATTTAAGAATTTAATTAAGAATTTAAGAATTTAAGAATTTAAGAATTTAAGAATTTAAGAATTTAAGAATTTAAGAATTTAAGAATTTAAGAATTTAAGAATTTAAGAATTTAAGAATTTAAGAATTTAAGAATTTAAGAATTTAAGAATTTAAGAATTTAAGAATTTAAGAATTTAAGAATTTAAGAATTTAAGAATTTAAGAATTTAAGAATTTAAGAATTTAAGAATTTAAGAATTTAAGAATTTAAGAATTTAAGAATTTAAGAATTTAAGAATTTAAGAATTTAAGAATTTAAGAATTTAAGAATTTAAGAATTTAAGAATTTAAGAATTTAAGAATTTAAGAATTTAAGAATTTAAGAATTTAAGAATTTAAGAATTTAAGAATTTAAGAATTTAAGAATTTAAGAATTTAAGAATTTAAGAATTTAAGAATTTAAGAATTTAAGAATTTAAGAATTTAAGAATTTAAGAATTTAAGAATTTAAGAATTTAAGAATTTAAGAATTTAAGAATTTAAGAATTTAAGAATTTAAGAATTTAAGAATTTAAGAATTTAAGAATTTAAGAATTTAAGAATTTAAGAATTTAAGAATTTAAGAATTTAAGAATTTAAGAATTTAAGAATTAAGAATTTAAGAATTTAAGAATTTAAGAATTTAAGAATTTAAGAATTTAAGAATTTAAGAATTTAAGAATTTAAGAATTTAAGAATTTAAGAATTTAAGAATTTAAGAATTTAAGAATTTAAGAATTTAAGAATTTAAGAATTTAAGAATTTAAGAATTTAAGAATTTAAGAATTTAAGAATTTAAGAATTTAAGAATTTAAGAATTTAAGAATTTAAGAATTTAAGAATTTAAGAATTTAAGAATTTAAGAATTTAAGAATTTAAGAATTTAAGAATTTAAGAATTTAAGAATTTAAGAATTTAAGAATTTAAGAATTTAAGAATTTAAGAATTTAAGAATTTAAGAATTTAAGAATTTAAGAATTTAAGAATTTAAGAATTTAAGAATTTAAGAATTTAAGAATTTAAGAATTTAAGAATTTAAGAATTTAAGAATTTAAGAATTTAAGAATTTAAGAATTTAAGAATTTAAGAATTTAAGAATTTAAGAATTTAAGAATTTAAGAATTTAAGAATTTAAGAATTTAAGAATTTAAGAATTTAAGAATTTAAGAATTTAAGAATTTAAGAATTTAAGAATTTAAGAATTTAAGAATTTAAGAATTTAAGAATTTAAGAATTTAAAGAATTTAAGAATTTAAGAATTTAAGAATTTAAGAATTCAAGAATTTAAGAATTTAAGAATTTAAGAATTTAAGAATTTAAGAATTTAAGAATTTAAGAATTTAAGAATTTAAGAATTTAAGAATTTAAGAATTTAAGAATTTAAGAATTTAAGAATTTAAGAATTTAAGAATATTTAAGAATTTAAGAATTTAAGAATTTAAGAATTTAAGAATTTAAGAATTTAAGAATTTAAGAATTTAAGAATTTAAGAATTTAAGAATTTAAGAATTTAAGAATTTAAGAATTTAAGAATTTAAGAATTTAAGAATTTAAGAATTTAAGAATTTAAGAATTTAAGAATTTAAGAATTTAAGAATTTAAGAATTTAAGAATTTAAGAATTTAAGAATTTAAGAATTTAAGAATTTAAGAATTTAAGAATTTAAGAATTTAAGAATTTAAGAATTTAAGAATTTAAGAATTTAAGAATTTAAGAATTTAAGAATTTAAGAATTTAAGAATTTAAGAATTTAAGAATTTAAGAATTTAAGAATTTAAGAATTTAAGAATTTAAGAATTTAAGAATTTAAGAATTTAAGAATTTAAGAATTTAAGAATTTAAGAATTTAAGAATTTAAGAATTTAAGAATTTAAGAATTTAAGAATTTAAGAATTTAAGAATTTAAGAATTTAAGAATTTAAGAATTTAAGAATTTAAGAATTTAAGAATTTAAGAATTTAAGAATTTAAGAATTTAAGAATTTAAGAATTTAAGAATTTAAGAATTTAAGAATTTAAGAATTTAAGAATTTAAGAATTTAAGAATTTAAGAATTTAAGAATTTAAGAATTTAAGAATTTAAGAATTTAAGAATTTAAGAATTTAAGAATTTAAGAATTTAAGAATTTAAGAATTTAAGAATTTAAGAATTTAAGAATTTAAGAATTTAAGAATTTAAGAATTTAAGAATTTAAGAATTTAAGAATTTAAGAATTTAAGAATTTAAGAATTTAAGAATTTAAGAATTTAAGAATTTAAGAATTTAAGAATTTAAGAATTTAAGAATTTAAGAATTTAAGAATTTAAGAATTTAAGAATTTAAGAATTTAAGAATTTAAGAATTTAAGAATTTAAGAATTTAAGAATTTAAGAATTTAAGAATTTAAGAATTTAAGAATTTAAGAATTTAAGAATTTAAGAATTTAAGAATTTAAGAATTTAAGAATTTAAGAATTTAAGAATTTAAGAATTTAAGAATTTAAGAATTTAAGAATTTAAGAATTTAAGAATTTAAGAATTTAAGAATTTAAGAATTTAAGAATTTAAGAATTTAAGAATTTAAGAATTTAAGAATTTAAGAATTTAAGAATTTAAGAATTTAAGAATTTAAGAATTTAAGAATTTAAGAATTTAAGAATTTAAGAATTTAAGAATTTAAGAATTTAAGAATTTAAGAATTTAAGAATTTAAGAATTTAAGAATTTAAGAATTTAAGAATTTAAGAATTTAAGAATTTAAGAATTTAAGAATTTAAGAATTTAAGAATTTAAGAATTTAAGAATTTAAGAATTTAAGAATTTAAGAATTTAAGAATTTAAGAATTTAAGAATTTAAGAATTTAAGAATTTAAGAATTTAAGAATTTAAGAATTTAAGAATTTAAGAATTTAAGAATTTAAGAATTTAAGAATTTAAGAATTTAAGAATTTAAGAATTTAAGAATTTAAGAATTTAAGAATTTAAGAATTTAAGAATTTAAGAATTTAAGAATTTAAGAATTTAAGAATTTAAGAATTTAAGAATTTAAGAATTTAAGAATTTAAGAATTTAAGAATTTAAGAATTTAAGAATTTAAGAATTTAAGAATTTAAGAATTTAAGAATTTAAGAATTTAAGAATTTAAGAATTTAAGAATTTAAGAATTTAAGAATTTAAGAATTTAAGAATTTAAGAATTTAAGAATTTAAGAATTTAAGAATTTAAGAATTTAAGAATTTAAGAATTTAAGAATTTAAGAATTTAAGAATTTAAGAATTTAAGAATTTAAGAATTTAAGAATTTAAGAATTTAAGAATTTAAGAATTTAAGAATTTAAGAATTTAAGAATTTAAGAATTTAAGAATTTAAGAATTTAAGAATTTAAGAATTTAAGAATTTAAGAATTTAAGAATTTAAGAATTTAAGAATTTAAGAATTTAAGAATTTAAGAATTTAAGAATTTAAGAATTTAAGAATTTAAGAATTTAAGAATTTAAGAATTTAAGAATGAATTTAAGAATTTAAGAATTTAAGAATTTAAGAATTTAAGAATTTAAGAATTTAAGAATTTAAGAATTTAAGAATTTAAGAATTTAAGAATTTAAGAATTTAAGAATTTAAGAATTTAAGAATTTAAGAATTTAAGAATTTAAGAATTTAAGAATTTAAGAATTTAAGAATTTAAGAATTTAAGAATTTAAGAATTTAATTTAGAATTTAAGAATTTAAGAATTTAAGAATTTAAGAATTTAAGAATTTAAGAATTTAAGAATTTAAGAATTTAAGAATTTAAGAATTTAAGAATTTAAGAATTTAAGAATTTAAGAATTTAATTTAAGAATTTAAGAATTTAAGAATTTAAGAATTTAAGAATTTAAGAATTTAAGAATTTAAGAATTTAAGAATTTAAGAATTTAAGAATTTAAGAATTTAAGAATTTAAGAATTTAAGAATTTAAGAATTTAAGAATTTAAGAATTTAAGAATTTAAGAATTTAAGAATTTAAGAATTTAAGAATTTAAGAATTTAAGAATTTAAGAATTTAAGAATTTAAGAATTTAAGAAAGATATGAAGAGCTCTTCCGATCTTTTAAGAATTTAAGAATTTAAGAATTTAAGAATTTAAGAATTTAAGAATTTAAGAATTTAAGAATTTAAGAATTTAAGAATTTAAGAATTTAAGAATTTAAGAATTTAAGAATTTAAGAATTTAAGAATTTAAGAATTTAAGAATTTAAGAATTTAAGAATTTAAGAATTTAAGAATTTAAGAATTTAAGAATTTAAGAATTTAAGAATTTAAGAATTTAAGAATTTAAGAATTTAAGAATTTAAGAATTTAAGAATTTAAGAATTTAAGAATTTAAGAATTTAAGAATTTAAGAATTTAAGAATTTAAGAATTTAAGAATTTAAGAATTTAAGAATTTAAGAATTTAAGAATTTAAGAATTTAAGAATTTAAGAATTTAAGAATTTAAGAATTTAAGAATTTAAGAATTTAAGAATTTAAGAATTTAAGAATTTAAGAATTTAAGAATTTAAGAATTTAAGAATTTAAGAATTTAAGAATTTAAGAATTTAAGAATTTAAGAATTTAAGAATTTAAGAATTTAAGAGAATTTAAGAATTTAAGAATTTAAGAATTTAAGAATTTAAGAATTTAAGAATTTAAGAATTTAAGAATTTAAGAATTTAAGAATTTAAGAATTTAAGAATTTAAGAATTTAAGAATTTAAGAATTTAAGAATTTAAGAATTTAAGAATTTAAGAATTTAAGAATTTAAGAATTTAAGAATTTAAGAATTTAAGAATTTAATAAGAATTTAAGAATTTAAGAATTTAAGAATTTAAGAATTTAAGAATTTAAGAATTTAAGAATTTAAGAATTTAAGAATTTAAGAATTTAAGAATTTAAGAATTTAAGAATTTAAGAATTTAAGAATTTAAGAATTTAAGAATTTAAGAATTTAAGAATTTAAGAATTTAAGAATTTAAGAATTTAAGAATTTAAGAATTTAAGAATTTAAGAATTTAAGAATTTAAGAATTTAAGAATTTAAGAATTTAAGAATTTAAGAATTTAAGAATTTAAGAATTTAAGAATTTAAGAATTTAAGAATTTAAGAATTTAAGAATTTAAGAATTTAAGAATTTAAGAATTTAAGAATTTAAGAATTTAAGAATTTAAGAATTTAAGAATTTAAGAATTTAAGAATTTAAGAATTTAAGAATTTAAGAATTTAAGAATTTAAGAATTTAAGAATTTAAGAATTTAAGAATTTAAGAATTTAAGAATTTAAGAATTTAAGAATTTAAGAATTTAAGAATTTAAGAATTTAAGAATTTAAGAATTTAAGAATTTAAGAATTTAAGAATTTAAGAATTTAAGAATTTAAGAATTTAAGAATTTAAGAATTTAAGAATTTAAGAATTTAAGAATAAGAATTCTAAGAATTTAAGAATTTAAGAATTTAAGAATTTAAGAATTTAAGAATTTAAGAATTTAAGAATTTAAGAATTTAAGAATTTAAGAATTTAAGAATTTAAGAATTTAAGAATTTAAGAATTTAAGAATTTAAGAATTTAAGAATTTAAGAATTTAAGAATTTAAGAATTTAAGAATTTTAAGAATTTAAGAATTTAAGAATTTAAGAATTTAAGAATTTAAGAATTTAAGAATTTAAGAATTTAAGAATTTAAGAATTTAAGAATTTAAGAATTTAAGAATTTAAGAATTTAAGAATTCTAAGAATTTAAGAATTTAAGAATTTAAGAATTTAAGAATTTAAGAATTTAAGAATTTAAGAATTTAAGAATTTAAGAATTTAAGAATTTAAGAATTTAAGAATTTAAGAATTTAAGAATTTAAGAATTTAAGAATAAGAATTTAAGAATTTTAAGAATTTAAGAATTTAAGAATTTAAGAATTTTAAGAATTTAAGAATTTAAGAATTTAAGAATTTAAGAATTTAAGAATTTAAGAATTTAAGAATTTAAGAATTTAAGAATTTAAGAATTAAGAATTTAAGAATTTAAGAATTTAAGAATTTAAGAATTTAAGAATTTAAGAATTTAAGAATTTAAGAATTTAAGAATTTAAGAATTTAAGAATTTAAGAATTTAAGAATTTAAGAATTTAAGAATTTAAGAATTTAAGAATTTAAGAATTTAAGAATTTAAGAATTTAAGAATTTAAGAATTTAAGAATTTAAGAATTTAAGAATTTAAGAATTTAAGAATTTAAGAATTTAAGAATTCTAAGAATTTAAGAATTTAATACAGAATTAAGAATTTAAGAATTTAAGAATTTAAGAATTTAAGAATTTAAGTTTAAGAATTTAAGAATTTAAGAATTTAAGAATTTAAGAATTTAAGAATTTAAGAATTTAAGAATTTAAGAATTTAAGAATTTAAGAATTTAAGAATTTAAGAATTTAAGAATTTAAGAATTTAAGAATTTAAGAATTTAAGAATTTAAGAATTTAAGAATTTTAAGAATTTAAGAATTTAAGAATTTAAGAATTTAAGAATTTAAGAATTTAAGAATTTAAGAATTTAAGAATTTAAGAATTTAAGAATTTAAGAATTTAAGAATCAATTTAAGAATTTAAGAATTTAAGAATTTAAGAATTTAAGAATTTAAGAATTTAAGAATTTAAGAATTTAAGAATTTAAGAATTTAAGAATTTAAGAATTTAAGAATTAAGAATTTAAGAATCAAGAATTTAAGAATTTAAGAATTTAAGAATTTAAGAATTTAAGAATTTAAGTGAATTTAAGAATTTAAGAATTTAAGAATTTAAGAATTTAAGAATTTAAGAATTTAAGAATTTAAGAATTTAAGAATTTAAGAATTTAAGAATTTAAGAATTTAAGAATTTAAGAATTTAAGAATTTAAGAATTTAAGAATTTAAGAATTTAAGAATTTAAGAATTTAAGAATTTAAGAATTTAAGAATTTAAGAATTTAAGAATTTAAGAATTTAAAGAATTTAAGAATTTAAGAATTTAAGAATTTAAGAATTTAAGAATTTAAGAATTTAAGAATTTAAGAATTTAAGAATTTAAGAATTTAAGAATTTCAATTTAAATTTAAGAATTTTAAGAATTCTAAGAATTTAAGAATTCTAAGAATTTAAGAATTTAAGAATTTAAGAATTTAAGAATCAAGAATTTAAGAATTTAAGAATTTAAGAATTTAAGAATTTAAGAATTTAAGAATTTAAGAATTTAAGAATTTAAGAATTTAAGAATTTAAGAATTTAAGTGAATTTAAGAATTTAAGAATTTAAGAATCTAAGAATTTAAGAATTTAAGAATTTAAGAATTTAAGAATTTAAGAATTTAAGAATTTAAGAATTTAAGAATTTAAGAATTTAAGAATTAAGAATTTAAGAATTTAAGAATTTAAGAATTTAAGAATTTAAGAATTTAGAATTTTAAGAATTTAAGAATTTAAGAATTTAAGAATTTAAGAATAGAATA